>NC_088406.1:69627923-69672923 GCF_034236695.1 Oncorhynchus nerka | reverse complement strand
GCTGTGAGGAGGATGTGTCTGTAGCCATGCCATCTTCTATACAATATGTCAGACTAGATGCTGTGAGGAGGATGTGTCTGTAGCCATGCCATCCTCTTCTTCTGCCATGCTGTTACCCACTGTGGGGGAGTGTAGTAGTTGTATGTATGGCAACATGCCTATGGGGGATACGGCAGGTAGTCTAGTGGTTAGAGCGTTGGGCCAGTAACCGGAAGGTAAAAATCTGTTGTTCTGCCCCTGAGCAAGGCAGTTAACCCACTGTTCTCCGGGCGCCGACGACGTGGATGTTGATTAAGGCAGCCCCCCGCACCTCTCTGAGTGAGAGGGGTTGGGTTAAATGCGGAAGACACATTTCAATTGAATACATTCAGTTGGACAACTGACCAGGTATCCCTCTTTCCCTTTCCCTGTATATGTGCACACTCACATGTACACGGACACAGGCCGGCAGATAGGCACGGACACAGGCCGGCAGATAGGCACGGACACAGGCCGGCAGATAGGCACGGACACAGGCCGGCAGATAGGCACGGACACAGGCCGGCAGATAGGCACGGACACAGGCCGGCAGATAGGCACGGACACAGGCCTGCAGATAGGCACGGACACAGGCCGGCAGATAGGCGCGGACACAGGCCGGCAGATAGGCACGGACACAGGCCGGCAGATAGGCGCGGACACCCAGAGCCAGCGCCAGCCAGTGGTGGAGAAAGTGCCCAATTGTCATACATGAGTAAAAGTAAAGATACCTTAATAGAAAATTGTAAAAGTGAAAGTCACCCAGTAAAATACTACTTGAGTAAAAGTCTAAAAGTACTTGGTTTAAACATACTTAACTATCAAAAGTAAATATAATTGCTCAAATATACTTAAGTGTCGAAAGTAAAAGCCCTATGAACATGAATAGTGCTACATAGATGATTAATAACTGTATGTAAGGCCCAGTAAACGAACAGACACAGAGTAGTCAGTGGGCAAAAACTGGTTGAATCAATGTTGTTTTCACGTCATTTCAACAAAGAAATTCAATGTGATGACATTGAATCAAAGTGGAAAACGGATTGAATTGTCTTTGTTTTCACCTAAACCCAGTGGCATGTTTTGTAGATTTCACTTTCAGTTCATGTTAGTCAAAAACTCAACCAAATATTAAATCAAAATGATAAATGACGTCTGTGCCCAGTGGGATGTCCTGTTGATCGATGAGGTAACAGTAGATGAATGGCCTCTTAAAGGTATCTTAAAGGGGATGCGAGTCTCTTAATGGGGAGGCTAGGGGAACTTTACTGTAGTGCTGTGCTGGTCTTAAGTGGTTGTTTTTTCATCTAGATGGATGGTGGCATATGCACACAAATACTCACATTGAATGGTGATGGATAGAAATGCTCGCTTGGCTCAATAGTTCTCTGTCAGCACTATCAACTCCATTTCCCAGGGGGCTTTGGCTTGGATGCCTAATCACCCAGTGAGGGCCTCGTCTGTCTATCTGGTCTGCTCAGCCTTCTACACTACTTATTAAAATGGTAATCTCTTCTCGCCTCCTCCCTGTGCCCTGCGGAGGAAAAGTTCCCTTTACTTAAAATAAGACGTTTTAAAGGCAACCCCCGCTTATGAATTATAATCAAGAAAGCCTAATTCTTGTTTAAAATCCTGGACGGGTGTTTAAGACAGGCTATTTATATAGGGTTAGATACCATGTCTGGTTATGAAGCTTGATAGCCAGGAACAATACCCCACAATTCCCTGTTTCATACTCTCCAGGACACAGATTAAGCCGAGACTAGATACTCTCCATTGAGTTTGCTTTTAAGTCCAGGACTAGGCTTAATCTGTGTCTGGGAAACCAAAGACTCCAGCCACCCTAGTCATAGACTGTTCTCTCTGCTACCGCATGGCAAGTGGTACCGGAGCACCAAGTCTAGGACCTAGAGGCTTCTAAACAGCTTCTACCCACAAGCCATAAGACTCCTGAACAGCTAATCAAATGACTATTTGCACCCCCTCCCCTTACTTAAGGGCTTGTAAGTAAGCATTTCACCGTAAGGTCTACCTACCACTGTTGTATTCGGTGTGTGTGACAAATAAAATGGGATTTGATTTGAAACCAGCCCTTACAGAAATACTGAGCAGAATGGATTTTAGCCTAGGCTACAGCTCAAGTGCTAATGACATAGAAGTCGCTAATACAAAAGAGCGTAGGCTGTGGCATAAGCATTGATTGGCTTTGTACACTATTATCCCCTGCAGGTGCATAGGCCTCTTCCAGAATGGCTGTCATTACGAAGCAGCCGCTCAGATATTTAAACGTTAAAGTGAGGCAATAAAAAGAGAGACAGAGGGGAGATATGGCGTCAGTCGGATTGGTATTAAATGATTTTAAAAGCTGTGTGATATTCCATTCCAGCTGGCACATTGACCCACCTCTGTGCCCACTCCTTTGAAGGGTATTAGAGATTTAGAGTTGGGGGTTCTGCCCGCCTTGCTCTTACTGTCAATCATTTACCTCATTGGGAATGCAGCCAATCAGCTCATACTACTATTGTCAGCATTGACCTTACTTGGAATGCAGCCAATCAGGTCATACTACTAACAGTCAGTCATCGACCTCAGTGGGATCATAGCCAATCAGCTCATACTACTAACAGTCACTCATCGACCTCATTAGGAATGCAGCCAATCAGGTCATACTACTAACAGTCAGTCATCGACCTGAGTGAGATCACAGCCAATCAGCTCATACTACTAACAGTCACTCATCGACTTCAGTGGGATAATAGCCAATCAGCTCATACTACTAACAGTCACTCATCGACCTCATTACGAATGCAGCCAATCAGTCATTGACTTTGACAGATGTGAAAGAGAGCTGTTCAGACACTCATAGAGATAGACAAACAACACAGAGACACATTCATTTCACTATAAACCACTTATTATCCTCAAATATTCTTCCATTTTGAATGCCTGCCTTCTGATTGGTGAGGATAAGATACAAATCAGCAGGTTTGTGAACTTCCTTACACAATTATAGTCTATATACTTGTCAATCCCCCAAATGATTTCTGTCTGGCTTTCCTGTCTGTTCAGGCTCTTTGTTTTAGCTCATCCAACTGTTAAATGAGCCAATTCAGTTTACCACTGATTCCATCCAGTGTTTGCATACATAGTCTTCGATATAGGCTGTGCAGCCTTGGGCATAGGGGGACATGTCGATGTCCATTTCTGCACTGACGACTTCATTTATGCAAAGCCTGGCGTTTGAGCTCTGACGCACAAGGCAGAGAGCATGGGTTTACATATGGTCGCGCTTTTGTACACAAACAAAGGAAATCAAGTTCTTACGTCTAAATATGCGGCATTGTCTATAATTGAGCTCGGAGCTATACCGAGATAATTCGCTAATTAAACTGGGACTTCTTAAAGACCGCCTTGAGACCTCACATCAAACATCATGGATCACAAAACCTCGCGTGTAACCGTACATTTCTTCCCCCCCAGCACCTGTGAGAAGAAGTTTGTGATCAAATTACTGTCACAGCTACTTCTCACAGCATCGAGTCCTGCTCCTTAAGGCATGACCATTTTGCACCATTCAAATCTCATTTGTAATGGACAGCCGAACCCTAGTGAGATGAGAGGATCAATCATTAGCCTTGCTAGCACGTCCTCACCACCGCCGCCTCCCTCCCTTTCCTCAGACGGACGTACAGACAGCTAGCGGTCGGCGCTATTACCCATCTCTCAGAGGCAGTACTGAGATAAGCTCCGCTGCCTTCCTCCTCCAACTGGACTCCTGACTGGAATAGCAAACAGGCCGAATGGCCCAAAGGCAAATGGGTAATGACCTAACCGTCCGTGGGTTAGCTACTAGCCGATATATACCACGGCCGTTTCTCACACTGAGACTGACTCTCTGGTCGACATTTTCGGTACAGTCCATGTTTCACACCTCCAGGTTTCTAGGACTGACTGTGACGCCGTCTGAAATGGCCCCCTATTCCCTATATATGCAGACTAAAAGGACGCAGGGGCCAGTTAGGACGGAGCCATTATCTCACATTGCCAGTCTAGTTGATGTTTCACACCCGCCATCTCAGTGTGAACAACCAGTGTGATGCGTGGTGAGAGGAGCCCGGGTGCCAAAATGGCTGCCTTGGCGTGAGTCCGCCAAGGTGGGTGTTACTCATTAGTGGTGGATGAGGGGGAATTGGGTTATTACTATTATAGGACATAGTGAACCACACACTAGGCCTGCACATCCATTAAGACTCAGGTTAACTACCTACAACCCAGAGCCTGTGTGTGTGTGTGTGTGTGTGTGTGTGTGTGTGTGTGTGTGTGTGTGTGTGTGTGTGTGTGTGTGTGTGTGTGTGTGTGTGTGTGTGTGTGTGTGTGTGTGTGTGTGTTGTGTGTGTGTGTGTGTGTGTGTGTGTGTGTGTGTGTGTGTGTGTGTGTGTGTGTGTGTGTGTGATAAGGGGGGATGAGAGGTGTATCTGTTTGTCCAGTGCATTGTTAATGTTGACCGGCGTCCAGTAGAATAGCATGGCAGGTATTGATAGATTACAGAAGGGAACTAGAGCCCTTGCATGTGTATGAAGAGGAGCCATGCTTAATCTATACAGAAGGAGACATCCCAGCTGCCTTGGCAGACAGTACAGCATCCCGTCAATTAGAGGAGTTAAAGAGCTGAGACAAGGGAACGTGAAATTAACCTGAATTTCCTTTGACTGAATGAATTTCCTTTGACTATAATTCTTATTCCAGCCACTTAATACAACGGCAGCGTGGCTACAGGCACACATGCACGCACGCTAGAGCTGGGCGATAATGGACAAATGCCTGAATTTATGCGATAACGATAAATAGTAGGATAAGTTTATAATATTAACGTTTTTTTTAAATTATCCCTCGAACTACGACCACTAGTTTGATGGTTGTAACCATCAATTGTCCCATTAACAAACACCCATGTGAGCAAACTTATTTCCTTTCAAACTTCACATTTGTCTAGTATACAGTAGGCAACTTATTGTAGTGAACGGTTTCAGCAAAATGCCCGCGATAAGTGATCGGTATGGTTGGTGTCAATAATGTACGATTTATCGTCCCAGCTCTAACACAGACAGGCAGGCAGGCAGGCAGGCAGGCAGGCAGACAGACAGACAGACCCAAAACCTTGATCCCAATATGATCCGATCAACTATCCTTCACTAACACCACACCCTTCCAGTCCAGCTCACCCTTTCGCAGTCTAGACCAATAGAAACAAGACACCCCATTTAGTCTAGTCACCAGGTCTCATAGGGCAGTAACCGATGTGCCAATGTCACAGGCCACTTCATTCTACTCCATTGTCCCTTCATAATTGAATCAAGCAGCACTGAGATGTCTGTTGGAAGGCTAAGTCAATACCAGACAGTCGATACAGATGCAGTATCTACCTGGAGTACCATCTACTGCCACAGAGTAGGGAGAGACAGGCCCCGTACACAGTGTTGGGATAGAAGACGATATCATAAGCAAACGATACAGTATCTACCTACATTCTATGTCACAATAGGAAGACATGGGAGAATATTGCTTACAGTAACCACATAGAATACGATGTATTCCATTATCCACATGAGCATAGCACTTAAAATGTATGTCCCAATATATTGCTTTAGGTGAAGTGGTATGCTAGTGTGGGTATGCTAGTGTGGGTATACATACTAGTGTGGATTTTGGCACTGAGCAGATAGTATTCCCTTTGTGTCTCAAGTCAACCCTTTGTCTCATTGCAACTCATGCTCCACCGACAGGTTGCATCCTGGGTAATATCTCCCATGCTGCTCGGCTCCACAGGGGGTGACGATTGGCCTCTTTTTTCCCTCTCTCAGCATTCTATCTGTTAATCTTGTTGCATATTAATCCTTGTTATTGTTATTAGGACAGTTTCTCGGCACGCGAGACCGATAGACATCCTTATCCAAGATGAAACACAGTAAAGAAGTCACAGAACTCACATTTGATTTGACATCCCTTTATGAATTGTAAATGTTTCAGAGCGATGTGTGACTCAAATCAAACTCGGCGCAATTGAATGACATAAATGTTTTATAGTTCTTGCAGGCTTAAATGTGTATCTATCTTTAATAAAGAATTGATCGCAAGTGATTTGAAATCCCTGGGTGTGACTGCGGATGTAGTGTGGTAGTATTGTGGTAGTGTTACCACAGAAACCTACAGTGTGACTGTCAGGGACAGTTAGGGAAGCAATGCCCTCAGAGCAGGACGGACATCACAACAATAACACTCTACTTTCCTCAGGCTATAACACGTTAACCCCCCCCCCCCCCACACACACACAAACACACACACACACACACACAAACACACAAAATATGAAGGTGATTTCATCACCATTACCATCAAATCAGATGCAAGGTTTGAAAAAATGCCAGAACGTTCAAATGAATGTCAGGTCCGCTCACGAATTAGGCGACCAGTTTCGTGGGGAACGCATTGGAATGATCGGTCAGTACAACTGGTTAATTGTAGTAATGCATGTGTAAATCAGGTTTGGACTAGCTGTTCTGAATTCATTTCCAGAAGTGGATGAATTATCCCAGTCGGCAGTGAGGCAGGCAAGCTACATGCGTTTTATATGATTAGAGCCCTGTTGCTATGGTACCTACGGGGCATTCTCTTTAAACCATCACTTTTTAAATGATTTATGAAGATGCCGGTATTTAAAATACAGGATAGGCAGACAGACGGAAAGAAAACGGAAAAATTATGAGGAAAGAAGTGTGTGTGTGTGTGTGTGGCATAGAAAAAAACAAGTGTGGCTCTAGCAGGTGTACATTTCCACTAATAGGATTTAAAGTCAGTATTAAGGGATAGATGCTGCGTTGAAGCGGCCCTCCCTCTCTCCATTTCCAAAGTTCAAAGGATGATAGGAGATTTGGGCTGGGGGTGGGGGGGGGGGGGGTGACGAGGTATAAAAAAACATGTTTTCTTAATACTGTTAAGAAGGATAACACACATTCTATCTGTCAATCATTGGAGTATTAAAATGAATATTAAAATGTAATATGGCTCAGCCCAGACAACAGAGAGACTAGGAGAGATTGGGAGAAACGGAACTGGGGAGGATCCTTCAGTACAACACCAAGCAACAAAAGAAAAGAAGCTGTTCAAGCCTCTAACACCACAGGAGATGTGAAAGCAGCCTGGTGAATAATTAATATCCATCATTTGCATATCAGTCTAGAGAAGTAGCAGTAAGAGCAGTAACAGGGTCCCAGAGCCTCTACAGTAACTGCAGGTGCCGCTTTCTCAGGCGCCTCTCAAAGCAGTCTATACACAGCAAATCATTGTTTTGTTTGATTGATGTGTTTTTTGTTGTTTGGGTGAAATGGGTTAATTGAAGAAATCGGTGGCATAGTATGAAGCCACTTGAAAGACAGTCCAACAACACTTTCTCTGATTGTCAGTGGTGCAAAGCACTCGATAAAAGTGGCAAAGCACTCAATAATGAGTGCTGTGAACACCAAGGAACTTGAAGCTCTCAACCTGCTCTACTGCAGCCTCGTCGATAAGAATGGGGGCATGCTCGATCCTCCTTTTCCTGTAGTCCACAATCATCTCCTTTGTCTTGATCACGTTGAGGGAGAGCTTGTTTTCCTGGCACCACATGGCCAGGTCTCTGACCTTCTCCCTATAGGTTGTCTCATTGTTGTTGGTGATCAGGCCTACCACTTAGGTGTCATCGGCAAACACTTGATGCTGGTGTTGGAGTCGTGCCTATCCATGCAGTCATTAGTGAACAGGGAGTACAGGAGGGGACTGAGCACACACCCCTGAGGGGCCCCCGTGTTGAGGATCAGCATGGCGGATGTGCTGTTGCCTAGCCTTACCACCTGGGGGTGGCCCATCAGGAAGTCAAGTAACCAGTTGCAGAGGAAGGTGTTTAGTCCCAGGGTCCTTAGCTTAGTGATGAGCTTTGAGGACACTATGGTGTTGAACGCTGAGCTGTAGTCAATGAACAGCATTCTCACATAGGTGTTCCTTTTGTCCAGGTCTAAAAGGGCAGTGTGGAGTGGAATAGAGATTGCATCATCAGTGGATCTGTTGGTGCGGTATACAAATAGGAGTGGGTCTAGGGTTTCTGTGATAATGGTGTTGATGTGAGCCATGACCAGCCTTTCAAAGCACTTCATGGCTACAGACGTGAGTGCACGGGTCGGTAGTCATTTAGGCAGGTTACGTTAGTGTTCTTGGGCACAGGGACGATGGTGGTCTGTTTGAAATATGTTGGTATTGCAGACTCAGTCAGGGACAGGTTGAAAATGTCAGTGCCAGTTGGTTACTTGCCAGTTGGTCAGCGCATGCTTGGAGTACACGTCCTGGTAATCCGTCTAGCCCTGCAGCCTTGTAAATTTTGACCTGTTCTTGACCTGTCTTACTCACATCAGCTACGGAGAGCGTGATCACACAGTCGTCCGGAACAGCTGATGCTCTCATGCATGCTTCAGTGTTACTTGCCTCGAAGCGAGCATAGAAGTAATTTAGCTCATCTGGTAGGTCGCTCTGGATAAGAGCGTCTGCTAAATGACTTAAATGTAAAAATGTAAATGTTGTGTCACTGGGCAGCTAGCGGCTGTTATTCCCTTCGTAGTCTGTAATAGTTTGCAAGCCCTGCCACATCCGGCGAGCGTCGGAGCCATCGGCCCCATGCTTTGTGTGATGCTTGATTGTTTTTCTCCTCAACAGACTGGTGCATGGTTGTGATAATTCGTCCCAAAGATTCAATGGCAAAAATGCTGTGAAGCAATGTCTTGTGACAGTGTTATGTTATATGAAAGAGGTGCATCAGCTTCTAGTCTACACAGAGAGAGAGGCAGCACCTCATGTTGAGTCTAACTCCTCCTGCCTGAGAACAGAGTGGTGAGGTCAGATACCAGAATTTGATATGACGTTCAGAGGAGTCAAAATAGAGAGAAAGAGATAGAGAGCCTCAAAGAGAGAGAGACAGAGAGATAAAGAGAGAGACAGAAAGAAAGAGAGACAGAGAGAAAAAGAGAGAAAAAGAGAGAAACAGAATTCAACTGCCCTGAGGTGACGCTATGTTGAGAGTTGTCACCAAACCTCCCTCCCTCCCTCGACACCACTTCAGAGGCGTTCCCCTGGGGACAGGCCGGATAGCCCTAGCAGACAGCCGTCACATGTCACTAGCATCCCTTCAGCTGACAGAGTTCTGGAGCTCACAGTCAAGTCAAACTGTGTGTGTGTGTGTGTGTGTGTGTGTGTTTCCCTGACTCTTCCCTTCTCTTTCTCTAGGTAAACCACAACCAGCTTTCTCCCCTCTTTAAACAGCTTTGATAAAACAGTTCTGAAGTTCTCAGTGATGTCATCTTTAGCAGGTTTTCTGAGTCGGTTAGTTGGTTTTGACCTATGGTGTTTGGGGTCATAGGCGGTTATATTCAAGGTTATACCCTGGTCTAGTGTGGCTTACTCGTATTTAGATAACCCCTTCCACCTTGTGTGGTGAGGTCAGGATGTGGATGTGAACCACAAACTTGAAATCCCTCTCCGATTCAACATAATCTACCATTCAGAAAAGCTTGTTTGCTTTATCCATATGTCCTATCTTCTTTAGATGGAAATACAAGCATGGCTTTCCAGAAAGCATGTAGGCTATAGGTTATGGCTCTGCCCTAAACCACTCAAATCCCTCTAAAACACATCAATAGGCCTACTGTAACTTTCCACCTTTAGTCCTTTGGAACGCTTCATACTGTAGTGCACTGACCACATCAACTAAATCCAACCCTATTGTCCTGTCAGTACAGGTCTATAGGTCTCCTTATAAGGAGGCGATCTGCTCCATCACCTGCAGTTAGATTTTAGCGCTATGCATCTGTTTGGCATGCTAGCATTTAGCCGTAGCGATAATGTTGCCTTGACAAGGCATATTTTTTTTTTTTTTTTTTTTTTTTAACCTTTATTTTACTAGGCAAGTTAGTTAAGAACAAATTCTTATTTTCAATGACGGCCTAGGAACACTGGGTTAACTGCTTTGTTCAGGGGCAGAACGACAGATTTGTACCTTGTCAGCTTGGGAATTTGAACTTGCAACCTTCCGGTTACTAGTCCAACGCTCTAACCACTAGGCTACCCTGCCTAGTGGTTAGAGCAGAGGCAGAGGCAGAAAGCTTGGGATGGGAGACAGAGAGGATGCTTCTTCCATTATTTAGGGCTGCTAGCCTGCCAGGGTCATTAATAATGTAGCTAGCCTAGCGTCGCACTGGGATCGCCTTGCTCTGTGCTGCTTTTGCTGTTGTTGTGATGCTGTGGGGAGAATCATTCAGGTGGCTGGGTCTTATTATTAAGGCATAACCAGGATCAGAGGTGTGTGTGTGTGTGTGTGTGTGTGTGTGTGTGTGTGTGTGTGTGTGTGTGTGTGTGTGTGTGTGTGTGTGTGTGTACAGTGCATTGCAGAAGTATTCACCCCCTTGGCGCTTTTAATTTTTTGTTGCATTACAACCTGTAATGTAAATGGATTTTGGGGGGGATTTCATGGACATACACAAAATAATCCAAATTGGTGAAGTGAAATGAAAAGAATGACTGAAAAGTGGTGCATGCATATGTATTCACCCATTTGCTTTGAAGCCCCTAAATAAGATCTGGTGCAACCAATTACCTTCAGAAGTCACATAATGAGTTCAATAAAGTCCCCCTGTGTGCAATCTAAGTGTCACATGATCTGTCACATGATCTCAGTAAATATACACCTGTTCTGAAAGGCCCCAGAGTCTGCAACACCACTAAGCAAGGGGCACCATCAAGCAAGCGGCACTATGAAGACCAAGCTCTCCAAACAGGTCTGGGACAAAGTTGTGGAGAACAGATCAGGGTTGGGTTATAAAAAAACATCAGGAACTTTGAACGTCCCACGGAGCACAATTAAATCCATTATTAAAAAATGGAAAGAATATGGCACCACAACAAACCTGTCAAGAGACGGCCGCCCACCACGGACCAGGTAAGGAGGGCATTAATCAGAGAGGCAACAAAGAGACCAAAGATAACCCTGAAGGAGCTGCAAAGCTTCACAGCGGAGATTGGAGTATCTATCCATAGGACCACTTTAAGCCGTACACTCCACAGAGCTTGGCTTTATGGAAGAGTGTCCAGAGAAAAGCCATTACTTAAAGAAAAAAATGAGCAAACATGTTTGGTGTTCACCAAAAGGCATGTGGGAGACTCCCCAAACATATGGAAGAAGGTACTCTGGTCAAATGAGACTAAAATTGAGCTTTTGGCCATCAAGGAGAATGCTATGTCTGGTCAAACCCAACACCTCTCATCACCCCAAGAATACCATCCCCACAGTGAAGCATGGTGGTGGCAGCATCATGCTGTGGGGATGTTTTTCTTCGACAGGGACTGGGAAACTGTTCAGAATTGAAGGAATGATGGATGGCGCTAAATACGTGGAAATTCTTGAGGGAAACCGGTTTCAGTCTTCCAGAGATTTGAGACAGAGACGGAGGTTCACCTTCCAGGAGAACAATGACCCTAAGCATACTAATAAAGCAACATCCGAGTGGTTTAAGGGGAAACATTTAAATGTCTTAGAATGGCCTTGTCAAAGCCCAGACCTCAATTCTATTGAGAATCTGTGGTAAGACTTAAGATTGCTGTACACCAGCGGAACCCATCCAACCTGGAGCAGTTTTGCCTTGAAGAATGGGCAAAAATCCCAGTGGCTAGATGTGCCAAGCGTAGAGAGACATACCCCAAAAGACTTGCAACTGTAATTGCTGCAAAGGGTGGCTCTACAAAGTATTGATTTTTGGGGGGGGTGAATAGTTATGCACGCTCAAGTTATCTGTTTTTTTGTCTTATTTCTTGTTTTTTTTCATAATAAAACATATTTAGCAACTTCAAAGTGGTAGGCATGTTGTGTAAATGAAATGATACAAACCCCCCAAAAAATGAATTTTAATTCCAGGTTGTTACGGCAACAAAATAGGAAACATGCCAAGGGGGGTGAATACTTTCGCAAGCCACTGTATGTGTGAGTGGTGTGTGTGCGTGTGTGTGTTTAGGTAATGTCAGTGAAATAAGTATTTGTCGTATAATCACCATAACAATGCCAAAACAAGACAATATCAACCATGACACATTGTTGTCAACAATGACAGTAACATAGGTGAAATACAATACAATCAGGCAGAACGGCATATACCATTGACTTTTATGAGAACATACAAAAATGATTGAAGCTCCCTCATTCTGTGGTGTGTTCATACTCAATCCCACACAGTAAATCCATGCTGCATTTTGGACAATAAATATAATAAATATAATATAATAAATATAATATAATACACACACTGCTACAGTACAAGCAACAGAAGGCGTCTCCCTCATGACAAAGAGACTCCTCTCCTGCCCACCCCCTCGCCCCCCCCGCCACCTTTTCAGTCTTTCCATCTGTCAGAGCCCATGTCAAACAGGCACCCCAGGGATTACCCCCCCCCCCCCGCCTCCGCCTTTAATCCATACGGGATCAAAGGTCATAATTATCTAATGGTTACCTCCGAGTGGGGAAAAGAATAGAACAGGCGTCTTCAATAGAACCCAGGATCTAGTGGGCAATTGGAATACAAGGCAGCATGTCCCCTTTGCCACTCTATCCTTTCTCTGTACAACTATACACCAGCTAATCCTGTGAGGTGAGGGAGGGGACTGGGTAACAAGACAATGGAAGGGGAATTACAACCCGCTACGCGCATCAAGACTGAACAAAGACACACAAGGGTCATAGACATTAGGCAAAGAAGCTATTGTTAGGGTTAGAAATACTATATACTGTAGTATATAAATCAAAGTGAATTAGCAAATGGGTTTCGTTGATAACGTGGCTATAAGGGACCTTCTTTTGTTCAGAAGGAACAACCCACCTATGTAACAGTGAGGAATAGAGAGGACAGCTTCCTCTTTCCTCTTGTTGCGGGTGTGAGGAATAGAGAGGACAGCTTCCTCTTTCCTCTTGTTGCTGGTGTGAGGAATAGAGAGGACAGCTTCCTATTTTCCTCTTCTTGCGGATGTGAGGAATAGAGAGGACAGCTTCCTCTTTCCTCTTGTTGCTGGTGTGAGGAATAGAGAGGACAGCTTCCTATTTTCCTCTTCTTGCGGATGTGAGGCATAGAGAGGACAGCTTCCTCTTTCCTCTTGTTGCTGGTGTGAGGAATAGAGAGGACAGCTTCCTCTTTCCTCTTGTTGCTGGTGTGAGGAATAGAGGACAGCTTCCTCTATTCCTCTTCTTGCGGATGTGAGGAATAGAGAGGACAGCTTCCTCTTTCCTCTTGTTGCTGGTGTGAGGAATAGAGAGGACAGCTTCCTCTTTTCCTCTTCTTGCGGTTGTGAGGCATAGAGAGGACAGCTTCCTCTTTCCTCTTGTTGCTGGTGTGAGGAATAGAGAGGACAGCTTCCTCTTTCCTCTTGTTGCGGGTGTGAGGAATAGAGAGGACAGCTTCCTCTTTTCCTCTTCTTGCGGATGTGAGGAATAGCTCCCTGTAGCTGTTAGCTTTTACACTGTACCAACCTCTCCTCCTCATGCCGGTGTGTATAGGTCTCTACGGCTCCTCCTCCACATCTCCTCTCCGCCCGACTCATGTGCGCATGTTTAATCGACCAGCGTGGTTGCCATGTCGACGGGCGACAGGGAGGGAGAACAGAGCAAATTCGGCTCTAGCACTCAGTGACCCAGTTAACTGTAAAATGTCACAACAGATACACTGGGAAGGACAATGTGTGTGTGTGTGTGTGTGTGTTGTATATTATGACTTTGGGTTAATTCACATTAAGTAAGGTCTAGAAAGATCTGGTTTAAAGCCACTCACAGTAATCCACTACTATGCCACATCTCCATATTTGGAGATAGTTAAGATATGGAACAGATGTCAGAATCGACTGAAAGATTAACATGCAGAGCAGAGTGTGTACGTTTCTGTAAACGCTGGTTCCCTGGCTTATATTTACTGCTTTGTACAGATCAAAAGTCTAGTTTCAAATACTGTATTATTCATAGTACGAAGTCTGAAAATCTGTAAATTGGGGACAGGAAGGGAAATAAAAGAGAGTACATGTTGACACAGAGTGGAAGGATGCTAGAGAAAGAGACAGCGAGACGGACGGATAAAGAGAGATACAGTGAGACTGTCAGAGATAGACAGAGAGATAGAGAGAGAGAGATAGACAGAGAGAGAGAGACAGAGAGAGAGAGACAGAGAGATAGACAGAGAGAGAGAGAGATAGACAGAGAGAGATAGACAGAGAAATAGAGAGAGAGAGATATAGAGAGAGAGATAGACAGAGAGACTGTCAGAGATAGACAGAGATATAGAGAGAGAGATAGACAGAGAGATAGAGAGAGAGAGATAGACAGAGAAATAGAGAGAGAGAGATAGACAGAGAGAGAGAGACAGAGAGAGAGAGACAGAGAGATAGACAGAGAGAGAGAGAGATAGATAGAGAGAGATAGACAGAGAGACTGTCAGAGATAGACAGAGATATATAGAGAGAGATAGACAGAGAGATAGAGAGAGAGAGATAGACAGAGAGATAGAGAGAGAGAGAGATATAGACAGAGAGAGAGAGAGACAAAGAGAGATACAGAGAGAGAGAGAGACAAAGAGAGAACAGACACAGAGATTTGAATTTGGAAGTTTACATACACTTTGGTTGGAGTCATTAAAGCTCGTTTTTCAACCACTCCACAAATTTCTTGTTAACAAACTATAGTTTTGGCAAGTCGGTTAGGACATCTACTTTGTGCATGATGCAAGTAATTTTTACAACAATTGTTTACAGACAGATTATTTCACTTATAGTTCACTGTATCACAATTCCAGTGGGTCAGAAGTTTACATTCACTAAGTTGACTGTGCCTTTAAACGGTTTGGAAAATTCCAGAAAATGATGTCATGGCTTTAGAAGCTTCTGATAGGCTAATTGACATCATTTGAGCCAATTGGAGGTGTACCTGTGGATGTATTTCAAGGCCTACCTTCAAACTCAGTGCCTCTTTGCTTGACATTATGGGAAAATCAAAAGAAATCAGCCAAGACCTCAGAAAAAAAATTGTAGACCTCCACAAGTCTGGTTCATCCTTGGGAGCAATTTCCAAACGCCTGAAGGTACCATGTTCATCTGTACAAACAATAGTATGCAAGTATAAACACCATGGGACCACGCCGCCGTCATACCGCTCAGGAAGGAGACGCGTTCTGTCTCCTAGAGATGAACGTACTTTGGTGCAAAAAGTGCAAATCAATCCCAGAACAACAGGAAAGGACCTTGTGAAGATGCTGGAGGAAACAGGTACAGAAGTATAAGGAAGTAGCCACTGCTCCAAAATCGCCATAAAAAAAGCCAGACTACAGTTTTCAACTGCACATTTGGACAAAGATCATAGTTTTTGGAGAAATGTCCTCTGGTCTGATGAAACAAAAATAGAACTGTTTGGCCATAATGACCATCGTTATGTTTGAAGGAAAAATGGGGAGGCTTGCAAGCCAAAGAACACCATCCCAACTGTGAAGCACGGGGGTGGCAGCATCATGTTGTGGGGGTGGTTTTCTGCAGGAGGGACTGGTGCACTTAACAAAATAGATGGCATCATGACGAAAATTATGTCGATATATTGAAGCAACATCTTCCTGACAAGTTAAAGCTTGGTCGCAAATGGCTCTTCCAAATGGACAATGACCCCACGCATTCTTCCAATGTTGTAGCAAAATGGCTTAACGACAACAAAGTCAAGGTATTTGAGTGGCAAAAATCACAAAGCCCGGACCTCAATCTTATAGAACATTTGTGGGCAGAATTGAAAAAGTGTGTGCGAGTAAGGAGGCCGACAAACCTGACTCAGTTACACCAGCGCTGTCAGGAGGAATGGGCCAAAATTCACCCAATTTATTGTGGGAAGCTTGTGGAAGGCTACCCGAAACGTTTGACCCAAGTTAAACAATTTAAAGGCAATGCTACCAAATACTAATTGAGTGTATATAAACGTCTGACCCACTGGGAATGTGATGAAAGAAATAATAGCTGAAATAAACCATTATCTCTACTATTATTCTGACATTTCACATTCTTAAAATAAAGTGGTGATCCTAACTGACTTAAGACAGAGCATTTTTACTCGGATTAAATGTCAGGAATTGTGAAAAACCGAGTTTAAATGTATTTGGCTAAAGTGTATGTAAACTTCCGACTTCAACTGTAGATAGATAGAGAGAGAGAGAACGAGAGAGAATGAGAGAGAGAGAGAACGAGAGAGAGAGAGAGAGAGAGAGGGGAAAACAGAGAGAATGAGAGAGAGAGAGAGAATGAGAGAGAGAGAGAGAGAGAGAGAGGGAAAGACAGAGAGAATGAGAGAGAGAGAATGAGAGAGAGAGAGAGAGAGAGAGAGAGGGGGGAAAACAGAGAGAATGAGAGAGAGAGAATGAGAGAGAGAGAGAGAGAGAGAGGGAAAGACAGAGAGAATGAGAGATAGAGAATGAGAGAGAGAGAGAGAGAGAGAGAGGGAAAGACAGAGAGAATGAGAGAGAGAGAGAGAACGAGAGAGAGAGAGGGAAAGACAGAGAGAATGAGAGAGACAGATAAAGAGCGATAGAGATACAGAGATACAAAAGACATGTCCAGTGAGAGGGATGACCCAGAGAGCTTTGGCATCTAAGTCCTTGGGCCTGAGCCTGAGGTGTTGTTGACCTGCTCTGAGGGGTATCAGCAGTGTAATGTGGTTAATACGGCTTTAAGGACAGATCCACTACCACTCATCCACTACCAGTCACGTGTTATACTACACAGTAGGGAGAGTACAGCAGGCAGCATGTCGAGACAATAAATACAATGTTACAATACAATATAATATACAATACAATATAGCCTACTGTAGTATTCCTTCCAAATATTTTAACATTCTCAATATCGGTCTCAAAAGATGCGTCTGTGACAACGCATGAACGATGGGTATTGTGTATAAATGATATGGTTCAATGTGTCCGTGGTCCAATGTGGTCCAATCATTGACATGGAGTGTGCTTTTCCTTTTCCTTGTTTTCCCTTTTATCAATGCCGTAACTTGGCAACACTATGTTAATTCCCTGACAACCCTTGCATGGCGTTCTTGTGTCCAATCACGAAATAACAATCCGAGTTTCCCCCTTTCATGACTTATTATTGCAGCAATTATTGACGGCAGACAGTTCTGAGCCAGCAGATTTCTGAGCCTGCATTCAGTCTGAATAAGCCTTGGTAGCTACGGTCGCTAACCCTCTTCAACGGCTGTCAAGTTCTTTGCTTGTTTGGCTGATTCGTGACTGAAGCTTGACTGGTTGGATAAAAGGAAGGCGCTATGGTATCATTTGTAGAAGCAATTTGGAAGGGGCACACTGCTCTGGTCGTGTCTTTTCGAGGGTCTTTTGTGAGTCGGGACTGATGGTGATTACTGGTATTCACTAACAAATAACAAGCCGACCCGAAGCCCATTATAGAAACTCTGTGTCTGGTCCTGACGTCAACAGGCCAGACTGAATGAATGAGGGGTCTGTGTTCGGGATGTTAGAATGCTCTTTTGTCTTCCACTGATTGGGCTTGTGTTATGTTCCAGGGATGGGGGGGAGGGGGGATGGGTAGACGGGTAGACAGACTAGAAAAACAGAGAGACAGACCGGGCGGTCGGGATCACTGAGGTCAGTGCAGTGAGGACAGGGACTTACTGTAGGTGGTTAAGATAATGGGATTTAGGTGACCTCTACGGTTAAGGTAATGGGAGTTAGGTGACCTCTACGGTTATGGTAATGGCTGTTAGGTGACCTCTACGGTTAAGGTAATGGGAGTTAGGTGACCTCTATGTTTAAGGTAATGGGAGTTTGGGGTTCAGAGAGGTTACCATTTTCTCAGTTGATTGCATTGGAGCATGATGACAGTGATATGAGGACTGTGGCTTTGATAACCCCATGGGCCACTTAATTGTATGTTGTCGCAGACAAACTGAACAAGGTGAATATAATTAATTCAGTATATTAACACCCGTCATGGCAATTAAGATGTTCAAAGGTTTCTGTATTCAATAGGCCATTCATAAAGAACAGGACATGCTATGATGACAGGTTGGGCTGATGGGGTTGAACAACATTTAACATTTACATTTACATTTACAAGGACATTAGATGGGAAGGGCCCGAGCTCTGAGGATGCTGTGTTAGCCCACTTGGGGAGGAGGGAGAGTTAAGTCTCACGGCCAAACTCCTGAGGGTTCTGGCTGTCAGGTGGCTATAGCCTGCTGGCTTATTCACACCATGTCCAGCTGGCCTATCTGGCTAGCTAGATGTACATCTACCAGCCTCAGAGAGACAGAGAGAGAGGAAGAGAGACAGAGAGAGAGAGAGAGAGAGAGAGAGAGAGAGAGAGGGAGAAAGAGAGACAGAGAGAGAGAGAAAGAGAGACAGAGAGAGAGAGAGACATTTTATATACCATATGAAAATGAACATCTCAAAAACCCTCCTGATGATTAGAACCAGAGCACTGTCCCAACACACACACATGCCCGATGGGCCTGTAGGTCATAGAGAAGGGTCTAAATCCTGTGACTGAGCCAGAGACCAGACAGACTGCAGCTACTGCTCTGAGGGGAGGGGTGACAGCGACACGACAAAACAGCCCAGCCCAGCCTGGTCCATTACCATACAATAGACAACAATAAAGCAGTGGGCCTCAGATTGTACAAAAACAATAACAACAGACCCCTTTGTGCCTGTCGTGTGTTTACTCAACTCTGACATGGAAAACAGCTAGCGACGAGGCAAACATGATATCGTCACTAAATCATGTAAACAACAAAGAACACAAAGGAAAACCAACTTCACTGCAATGATTCCCCCGATTACTTTTGACGCCAATTATGTAGGCTATTACACCAAGATGGCTATCTTTTTCAAAATGGCCGCCGTTATAACTCATGGGTTTTCCATAGGTTGAATGAACAGAGTTTAATATAATGTTATCTTATGGTAATACTGTGCTATTATGAATTGAATGTTCATAAATCACGATTTCTTTCTCCAATTACCCTTATTGTAAGTGTCTGTTTTTACAATGTTACTCTACGTCAGTATCAAATAACCTAAGCACTCAATGTGGTTCTAGGCTTTATTACAAAACCGTGTTGGCAGCCAAAGGTAGTAAGCAACATTAGGGTTGTAACAGCAGCAGAATCTTCTGCAGGATTTAAAGTCCATCTATCAACATGCACTACGCTGTGCAGTGCAGAGAGATGCACGAGGATTCAGTACCAGGGTTTACAGATGTTCCACTTGTTCACTAGATATATAGTCCTGCATCCAAGGCATGTGACGTCTCATAGGACTCAGATCAACTACAGTGTGTAACAGTGATGAGTAACTTTGCCTGGTACCTGAACACTTGTGTTAGCTCCCCAAGCCAACCCATCGGCTTTAGCCCAGTTTGGCTAACACTCTCTTGTGGCAGGCAGGAGATCCAGAGGTGGATCTTCAATTGATAGCTCTATGGATTGAGACTTTTAGGCATCCGTTTGTGTGTCTCATCCATAATGTATGGTGCTGTATAAAGCAGTGAGTCATGGACACAGTGAGAAGTGATGACGAGTGATGGAGGAGTAATGGGGGAGGGATGGAGAAGTGATGGAGCAGGGATGGAGGAGTGATGGTGGAGAGATGGAGGAGGAGGGATGGAGGAGGAAGGATGGAGGAGGAGGGATGGAGAAGGGATGTAGGAGTGATGGGGGAGGGTGGAGTGATGGAGGAGGAGGGATGGAGGAGTGATGGAGGAGGAGTGATGGAGGAGGGATGGAGGAGTAATTGAGGAGTGATGGAGGAGGGATGGAGAAGGGATGGAGGAGTGATGGGGGAGGGTGGAGGAGTGATGGAGGAGTGATGGAAGAGGAGGGATGGAGAAGGGATGGAGGAGTGATGGAGGACGAGTGATGGAGGAGGGATGAGGACGAGTGATGGAGGAGGGATGGAGGAGGGATGAATGAGGAGGGATGAAGGAGGAGTGATAGAGGAGGAGGGGTGGAGGAGTGATGGAGGAGTAATGGGGGAGGGATGGAGGAGTGATGGAGCAGGGATGGAGGAGTGATGGTGGAGAAATGGAGGAGGGATGGAGGGGTGATGGAGGAGGAGTAATGGGGGAGGGATGGAGGAGTGATGGTGGAGAAATGGAGGAGGAGGGATGGAGGAGTGATGGAGGAGGAGTAATGGGGGAGGGATGGAGGAGTGATGGAGCAGGGATGGAGGAGTGATGGTGGAGAGATGGAGGAGGAGGGATGGAGGAGTGATGGAGGAGGAGTGATGGATGCGGATGGAGGAGTAATGGGGGAGGGATGGAGTAGTGATGGAGCAGGGATGGAGGAGTGATGGGGGAGGGTGGAGGAGTGATGGAGGAGAGATGGAGGATGAGTGATGGAGGAGGGATGAGGACGAGTGATGGAGGAGGGATGGAGGAGTGATGGAGCAGGGATGGAGGAGTGATGGAGGAGGGATGAGGATGAGTGATGGAGGAGGGACAGAGGAGTGATGGAGCAGGGATGGAGGAGTGATGGTGGAGAGATGGAGGAGGGATGGAGGATGAGTGATGGAGGAGGGATGGAGGTGTGATGGAGGAGGGATGGAGGAGGAGGGATGGAGGAGGAGGGATAGAGAAGGGATGGAGGAGGAGGGATGGAGGAGGGATGGAGGAGTGATGGAGCAGGGATGGATGAGTGATGGAGGAGGGATGGAGGAGTGATGGAGCAGGGATGGAGGAGTGATGGTGGAGAGATGGAGGAGGGATGGAGGATGAGTGATGGAGGAGGGATGGAGGAGGGATGGAGGAGGGATGGAGGTGTGATGGAGGAGGGATGGAGGAGGAGGGATGGAGGAGGAGGGATAGAGAAGGGATGGAGGAGGAGGGATGGAGAAGGGATGGAGGAGGAGGGATGGAGGAGGGATGAGGATGAGTGATGGAGGAGGGATGGAGGAGTGATGGAGCAGGGATGGAGGAGTGATGATGGAGAGATGGAGGAGGGATGGAGGATGAGTGATGGAGGAGGGATGGAGGAGGGATGGAGGAGGGATGGAGGAGGAGGGATAGAGAAGGGATGGAGGAGGAGGGATGGAGAAGGGATGGAGGAGGAGGGATGGAGGAGGGATGAGGATGAGTGATGGAGGAGGGATGGAGGAGTGATGGAGCAGGGATGGAGGAGTGATGGTGGAGAGATGGAGGAGGGATGGAGGATGAGTGATGGAGGAGGGATGGAGGAGGGATGGAGGAGGGATGGAGGAGGAGGGATAGAGAAGGGATGGAGGAGGAGGGATAGAGAAGGGATGGAGGAGGAGGGATGGAGGAGGGATGGAGGAGTGATGGAGCAGGGATGGAGGAGTGATGGTGGAGAGATGGAGGAGGGATGGAGGATGAGTGATGGAGGAGGGATGGAGGAGGGATGGAGGTGTGATGGAGGAGGGATGGAGGAGGAGGGATGGAGGAGGAGGGATAGAGAAGGGATGGAGGAGGAGGGATGGAGAAGGGATGGAGGAGGAGGGATGGAGGAGGGATGGAGGAGGAGGGATGGAGGAGGAGGCATGGAGGAGGAGGGATGGAGGAGGAGGGATGGAGAAGGGATGGAGGAGGAGGGATGGAGAAGGGATGGAGGAGGAGCGATGAAAGAGAGATGGAGGAGGAGGGATGGAGGATGGATGGAGGAGGGATAGAGGAGGGATGGATGGAGCAGGGATGGAGGAGTGATGGAGGAGGATGGGTGGAGGAGGGATGAGGAGGGATGGAGGAGGGATGGAGGAGAGATGGAGGAGGAGGAATGGAGGAGGAGGGATGGAGGAGAGATGGAGGAGGAGGGATGGAGGAGAGATGGAGGAGGAGGGATGGAGGAGTGATGGAAATAACAGGAGATGGATTTGATGGGCACAGGGGACAGGATTTGATGGGCACTCTTAGAAAAAAAGTGCTAGAACCTTAAGAGTTTTTCGGCTGTCCCCATAGGAGAACCCTTTGAATAACCCTTTTTGGTTGCAGGTAGAAGCCTTTCGGGCTCCATGTAGAACTCTTTATACAGAGGGTTCTACATGTAACCATTTAGAGTTCTACTATGGAGACAGCCGAAGAACCCTTTGGAACCCTTTCCACCGTAGAGGTCACTGTATAGTTCCATAATACCTCTTTCAATTCAATTCAATGTTAATGTTTTATTCTTTATCCCATAGGGGGTAATTGTGCAGGCAAGGTGGGAAAATGTATATTCTCTTCTCTACTGTTCCTCCATTCCTGCACCTTGGTTGGAGAGATCGTGTTAATTTCCTTATGCACGGACACTAGCAGTGTGTCACTCCTCTTCCTCTGGCAGTAGCAGGTTCTTGGTCCTTGACGCTCTTCTACAGAAGGATAATCAGAGTGATGCTCCAGAGAGGTCATGCACTGTACTGCCTGGGGAATGGTATGTGATAGCAGCTGTCACTGGCTACATTTACAAGCCTCCCCAAAACAATTCTTCCAGCCTTCACTCAAGCCCTGGTCTGGTGTTTTCTCTCCTCCTCTTCAACACCTCTTCCTCCTCCTCTTCACCACTCCCATTGTATTATTTACAGTTCCTCTGACCTCCACTACAGTGAGCAGTGGTGTAAAGTACTTAAAGTAAAAAATACTTTAAAGTACTACTTAAGTCGTTTTTGGGGGTATCTGTACTTTACTTTTCTATTTATATTTTTGACAACTTTTACTTTTACTTCATTACATTCGTAAAGAAAGTTAGTTACATTTTCCCTGACACCCAAAAGTGTGCTGTCTGGCTTGCTTAATATAAGGAATTTTAAATTATTTGTACGTTTACTTTTGATACATAAGTATATTTTAGCAACTACATTTACTTTTGATACTTAAGCATATATAAAACCAAATACTTTTAGACTTTTACTCAAGTAGTATTTTACTGGGTGACTTTCACTTTTACTTGAGTCATTTTCTATTAAGCTATCTTTACTTTAACTCAAGTATGAGAATTGAGTACTTTTTCCACCACTGACAGTGAGACTGAAAACACAACCCAAGCCCAGAGACATCGATGCTCTCAGGTCTTTATAAAGCAATATGTTGTGTGTGTGTGTGTGTTTAACTATCCAGGTGGGGACATTTTGCCGGTCCCTAAAAGGAAAAATACAATTTTAGGCTTAAAGGTTAGGGTTAGGGTTCAAATTAGGGTTAGGGTTAGAGTTAAGGTTAGGGTTTAGAGATTAGGATAAAAGTTAGGGCTAGGTTAGGGTTTAGGTTTAGGGGTTAAAGAAAAAAATATTTTGAAAGGACATACATTTTCTGGTTCCTACAAGGATTATAAAACAGTGTGTGTGTGTGCGTGTGTGTGTGTGTGCGTGTGTTCGTGTGTGCGTGTGTGCGTGTGTTCGTGTGTGCGTGTGTGTGTGTGTGTGTGTGTGTGTGTGTGTGTGTGTGTGTGTGCGTGTGTGCGTGTGTGCGTGTGTGCGTGTGTTCGTGTGTGCGTGTGTGCGTGTGTTCGTGTGTGCGTGCGTGTGTGTGTGTGTGTGTGTGTGTGTGTGTGTGTGTGTGTGTGTAAAAACGACACATCAAAACATCTCACACCACACACAGAGAGGACTAACCAAAATCACAAAACAAACAATCCAACCATAATAACCTAAGTTCCTTTGTCAATAATTGTCTCAAACGTCACTGCTAAAATGTAACGATGAATACAAACCAAAAAGGTGTTGATCTAAACACCTAATACGATGACCATCCCTCCATGTCAAACAGCAAAGGGTTGAATCTACACAAGGTGAATGAAAAGAAAAGACCTTGACTATAATTGTCTTTGTAGTGGGAGCGTATGATTCTAGCTGACAGCATCTCCCCCCGCCGCTAAAAGCAATCCTCAACTGTCAATCATCCGGTTGCTAAGAGACAGACTCAGATTAATACAAAGAGGATACAGTGGAGGAGAGAGGGGTGGTGGGGGGACCGGATGATATTAAAGCCTCTTCACGTACCAAGGAGAGGTTCATTTAAAACGCCCTGCCATGGTGATGTACGTCTTAACCCATCGTGTTTTTTGGGCGGTCAGATAATATTTAAATCTAGTAGATTTGGATGAGAAACTAACTGCTTTGAGTCTGGTGGAGAAAGATAAACGTTTCTGAATGTGTGGTGACGTACACAGTTTGACTGCAGAGATGTTTCATTTTGGTTCTGCAATACGGCCATTAGCCATTCACATAGAATTACATATAGAATTTGATAGGATCTCCATGGCCATACAGTATTTGATCCTCATGTAGCCTATAGACAGACTACAGTGATGGAAATAAACACATAGACATCCTGGCTGTACCACCACAGGGCTCACAGCATCACCAAACTGTTTCCACAACAACCCAACTGGATTGCTCTGCGATATTACCAACCAATCCCGTAGCACTCAGGTCTGTAGCCATAAAGTGCTTTGAAAGGCTGGTCATGGCTCACATCAACACCATCATCCCAGAAACCCTAGACCAACTACAATTTGCATACCGCCACAACAGATCCACTGCTGATGCACGCCACACAAACCTTTCCCACCTGGACAAAAGGAACACCTATGTGAGATTGCTGTTCATTGACTGCAGCTCAGAGTTCAACACCATAGTGCCCACGAAGCTCACCAATAAGCTAAGGACCCTCCCTCTGCAACTGTTTCCTGGACTTCTTGATGGGTCGCCCCACAGGTGTTAAGGGTAGGTAACAACACATCTGCCACGCTAATCCTCAACACGGGGGCCCCTCACTGGTAAGTGCTCAGTCCCCTCCTGTACTCCCTGTTCACTTATGACTGCATGGCCAGGCACGACTGCAACACCAGCATCAAGTTTGCCGATAACACCTAAGTGGTAGGCCTGATCACCGACAACGATGAGACAGCCTATAGGGAGAAGGTCAGAGACCTGGCCATGTGGTGCCAGGACAACAGGGCAAAGGAGATGATTGTGGACTATAGGAAGACAGAGCACGCTCCAATTCTTATCGACGGGGCTGCAGTGGAACAGGTTGAGAGCGATGTGTGTCCACATCACCAACAAACTATCATGGTCCAAACACACTAAAACAGTTGTGAAGAGGGCACTACAAATTCTATTCCCCCCCAGGAGACTGAAAAGATTTGGCATGGGTCCTCAGATCCTCAAAAGTTTCTACAGCTGCACCATCGAGAGCATCCTGACTGGTTGCATCACTGGCTGGTATGGCAACTGCTCAGCCTCCAACCACAAGGCACTACAGAGGGCAGTGCGTACGGCCCAGGACATCATTGGGGCCAAGCTTCCCACCATCCAGGTCCTCTATACCAGGCGGTGTCAGAGGAAGGCCCTAAAAATTGTCAAAGACTCCAGCCACCCTAGTCATAGACTGTTCTCTCTGCTGCCGCACGGCAAGCAGTACCGGAGCGCCAAGTCTAGGTCCAAGAGGCTTCTTAACAGCTTCTACCCCCAAGCCATAAGGCTCCTGAATAGCTAATCAAAGGGCTACCCAGACCCCTCTTTTACACTGCTGCTACTCTCTGTTCATTATCTATGCATGGTCACTTTAACTCTACCTACATGTACATATTACCTCAATTACCTTGACTAACCGGTGCCCCTGCACATTGACTGTACCAGTAACCCTTGTTTATAGCCTCGCTATTGTTATTTTCTCTGGGACCCAGAGACTGAAAAACAGCTTCTATCTCAAGGCCATCAGACTGTTAAACAGCCACCACTAACATTGAGTGGCTGCTGCCAACACACTGACACTGACTCAACTCCAGCCACTTTAATAATGGGAATTGATGGGAAATGATGTAAAATATATCACTAGCCACTTTAAACAATGCTACCTTATATAATGTTACATACCCTACATTATTCATCTCATGTGCATACGTATATACTGTACTCTATATCATCTACTGCATCCTTGTGTAATACATGTATCACTAGCCACTTTAACTATGCCACTTTGTTTACATACTCATATATACTGTACTCGATACCATCTGCTGTATCTTGCCTATGCTGCTCTGTACCATCACTCATTCATATATCCTTATGTACATATTCTTTATCCCCTTACACTGTGTGTAAGTATATAGTTTTGGAATTGTTAGTTAGATTACTTGTTGGTTATTACTGCATTGTCGGAACTAGAAGCACAAGCATTTCGCTACACTCGCATTAACATCTGCTAACCGTGTGTATGTGACAAATAACATTTGATTTATTGCTGTTGTTTAATTATTTGTTAATTTTTATTTTTTTATTTTTTTACTTATCAATTTTTCACTGAATTTTTTTTTCTTCTTAACTTCTTAAAGCATTGTTGTTTAGTAAGCATTTTATTTGGCGCATGTGACAAATCAGATTTGATTTGAATCCCACTATTGAATCCCTGCTATACAGGCTAAATCCTGACAGAAGTAAACAACACAGGGTAGGCAAGCTGCCATTTCACAGGAAGCTATCCCTCAAAAGCCCTTCTACATTATGTGTACTTCACTGGAAAAGTCCTGCGCCAGGCATGTCTGTCAATTAGCACCATTAAGTACAGTTTATGCAGATGTAGGATATTTCTGCTTGGCAGGAAATGCACATTTGTAGTGTATTTAAGGCTTCAAAAGTCTCCACTTTGAAATTTCAGATGTGATTTGCTGTAATGAAAAATGTATCAACCTCTACATGTCACGTTTCTGACCTTAGTTTCTTTATTTTGTCTTTGTGTTAGTATGGTCAGGGCGTGAGTTGGGGTGGGCAGTCTACGTTCGTTTTTCTAGGTTGTGTTTATGTGTTTGGCCTGGTATGGTTCTCAATCAGAGGCAGGTGTCGTTCGTTGTCTCTGATTGAGAATCATAGGTAGCCTTTTCCCACCTGTGTTTTGTGGGTGAATGTTTTCTGTTTCGTGTATGTCACCTTTCAGAACTGTTTCGTTTCATTCTCCGTTGTTATTTTGTTTAGTGTTCTGTTGAATAAATTAACATGGACGAGTACCACGCTGCATATTGGTCCGATCTCTCCTACTCCTCCTCAGACGAGGACGACGAACGCTACACTACAAACATGTCCATTCATTATAATCCACATTATAATTCACATTTCCTGTCGCGGCAAGATTATTTTCCTGCTGTAGCAAACTGGCTGAAATGAAGATCCTACATCTGTAGCTAAACAGAGTCTGGGCTAACTGCTAACAGGATAGGAACAGGTTAAACTACGTATAAATAACTTAAAGCTATCGCTAACAATAGCATCATGGTATAAAGCACATCCTGTTTTTGGGTTGTGTCAGATTAGTGTTTTTGTCTACAATTTAGAAGCACCACTGTTCTCATCCACATAGTGTTGCTCAATTCATTTGCTGTGTGGGGAAACTGGCCATTTTGGGCCGGCTGAAAAGCAGCTCCGTCTTTTAAGTGTTGTCAAATGCATTATTCCATAGCACCATTTTCCACAGGATGACTCATGGTAAATGCATTATTCCATAGCACCATTTTCCACAGGATGACTCATGGTAAATGCATTATTCCTTCACTAGCTTTAATTCTGGGTCAGCTTATTCTAATATGCATTACCTTTAACCTCTCATGCTACAAAGATGGGCCAAATAAACGTTGAAATATATCCAAACCTGTATGCTTTTTGGGTAAGAATTCACTTAAAGCCCACCGGTTTAATGCATTATTATTGTATCATCACTTGTTATAAGCATAAACCTGGGTATTAAAGCTTGTCAGGGATGAATTCGATTTAGCCGCAGGCCGATGTTTTTCTTGAGCGGATGGTCTGGGGGCCGGAACATAATTACAAGACTGCAAATTGACTGCATGACGCCCATACATATATAATATTTGACTAAAGCGTAATCGTTTCAAACCTTGCCTACACGTGTCTCTCTGTTATGCGTGGGAACACTTGGGTACAGATTTCCAACATTAAAACCACTTGGAGCTGATTTCCTGGTGTTTTTTACAGTCCTCTATGTCCAGCAATAAAAATGTGAAAATAAAAAATAAAAATGTGCTCAATAAAATGAATAATGTAACTTTGGGCTAAGTGTTGGGGATGCTACTATAATCAATAGAGATGTATGGCGTTTCTGTGAGAGCAGAGTAAGTGATGCCCTCCAGTAACAGATACCCTGTAATCACCCCGTTCACTAAGCAGGGGCATTAGGGACTGTAGGTTGTGTCATCACATCACTGTGAGAGAGGGGAAAAGACAGCCGCATCCTATCCATTTCCACAGGTTGGTTCCCAACGGCATGCCAACGCATTCCAGTCTCCACATCAATAAACAATTTTATTGTAAACCCGCACAGCAAGAGGAACGTCTTTCACGCTCATATGTCTCTCTTCCCTTTGAAGCGCTACCTTCCATTGCCCAAAGGCTTTTAGATAGATAGTTTCACTACCTCATCACCCCCGAGAGCTGACAGTAACAAAGCGGATCTCTCTAGCAACTGTGGTAAAGAGAATAGTCTTTGGACCAAACACCCATGGCTGGAAACAGACATCGGTGGCCGTGGCAACCCTTTACCAGGCCAACAACCCAACAGCAACTCTTCCATAATACATGAGGTATGTGGCTGCTATCAACCAAAAGAGGCATGAAATAAATAAAAAGGCCTATTTTTACGACGTCAGCGAGGGGTCAGAATAAAACACAGGGGTTAAGTGCCTGGGTGCGTCCCTCAAGAGCAGCAGACACAACAACAGAACCCTGAACTCTCCCTTCTGGCCCTGTACTTCATCTTAAATTCTGAATCAACAGAATTTGAACTGCCTCAGTCTGTGGACATGGTACACACACAAATTTCGGTTTGTACGCATGCAGTTGTGCAACTGACTAGGTTTCCCCTTTCCCTTCCCTCCCTCCTCAACATCATCCTCCTCCCCATCATTATACTCAATCCCCTCTGGTCTCACTTTAAGCCAACAATTCCACAACCATCTCCTAACACCAGCATGACATTGGGGAATGACAAGAGTGTCCATGTCTGTGTCCTGCTATAGTGTTACCAACTGGGTTTGATTCATGTTCATTTGCCGGGGGGGACAAACAGGAAGTGCTAAATGATGGTGCTGGTACTAACTGCACTGTAATTAGAGGTCATTCATTAGCCTCCGTGTCAGTACCGGCCCAGGCAGCATCGTAAACCAGGAACACTCGGCAACAGCATTAAACAAAGTGTCTCTTTATGGAGTCCCATCCTGCAAGACACCGCAGCACTGCTGATGGCTCTGCTAATGAAATCAAATCACATTTTATTGGTAGTATACACATATTTAGTGGCCTTCCTAGGGAGCTAGCATCTATGGTGCTTTCCTGTTCCATTGCGAAAGACTGACAATGTACAATATAGCCCGAGGGTAACACTTTACATAAGGCAAACAGGTATAAAGCATTATAGTATCTATGAACGCCTCAGAAGGTCTTAGTATCGTCTGGTAACTGCAAAATGAAAATTAATGAACTGTTCTTAAGCCGACATCCTTTTATGATGACAACACAATGAACAGAATGAGCGATGACGAGTGGACCGTGGCAGTTTGCTGTCTGGCTGTCTGTCTGCACACAGCGTAACGAAACAAGTCGCTTGACTTCAATAATGCTCTGCCCCATAAACAAAAGTAGAACGCCAAAAATCGATAGAAGACACAGCATCCAATTTTCACCCCGGGGACAAATTCCATTGTACATTTAAAGATGGTCCTTTTAGAACATCTGGCATGAAAATTCAACCGTAAAAGCGATCATTGTTAAACAACGATTCTCAACACAAATATGTGGCGCAATGTAGGCTACCGGTCGCAAGGACAATGGGATGGGAAATGACAAATCTCAGGCTAGATAATTGCTATCAGCCTGAAACACCACTGACATTGCACCAATCTATAGATTGTATTGTCTGTCACTGTGCACTATCAAAGTCCAATGACTATAACCCTGTCCAGCTAGATTGAGTATGCAGTTCTAGTATGTTCTACTGTGCTCTAGATTGACAGTACACACAGAGTCATTTACTCCAAGCTGCATGTTAAATGTGTCATCGTCCGTTGATGTTTACTAAATCACAGTAAGTGTTGATGTAATGTCAACCAATGACTGTATTCCTGGCTGGGTTTTGAACCCATGACCTTGGTGTCACACGTCATTTAGCCTAACAGTGGGTTTATACAGTGGCGCCCTGGGGAACATACAGTCTGGTAGAGTAGGCTAATCAACAAAGGCCTTGAGGTAAGCAATTGTACCCATCTGAACAGAGCACAACAAAACAGTTGCTTAACTTCAATACAATTCTGCTGCAAAATACAAGCAAACAACAAAAAAATCTAGAAGACTGTAAGAGAAGCTATTGTCCAGTTATAGCCAGTCCAGCGCTAGCCAAAGTCCGCTTTCCCAGAGACCCCAGTCAGAACACTCATCGGACGTAATCGGTGGCGTTGCCCTGGTACCTTGACCTTCCTCTCAGAACTTTAGTCCCCAGGCTCCTCAAGCTGGAACAATGATAGAGCTTGTTAGCATAATTGCAGGCCGGAGAGGAGTGGAGCAGGCAGAAGGGAAGAGAGGGAAGCCCCGGCCGGGTCTTTCTGGCCTAAATAGACTACACAAGGACCATCCAGGCAGGAAGTGTTATGGTTCAGGTCTTATCAGTGCCAAGGCCAGGCTAGCAATCACCCTGGAGCAACGGAACACTACTCCCTGCCTGCCTCCTTCTCTGCATGACCCCCACACCCCACTAACTGCCTCTGCCTCCTGGATACTGAGAGTTATAGATCGCTTTCTCTAGGCCAATACCCACTGGTGGGTGAAGGGGACGGTGATTTGTAGCTTATAGCTTGCACAGGTACTGTATCAACTCGATTCAGATATCTATCTTGGAAGGCACAGTCTGAGTCACAGACCCTCAAGAATATAATCAAAGAGCCTAGACAAGCCCGAAGGTGAGTTTGTAGTCGGTAGAGGGATTTCTATAGAACTATATCACTGAAAACACAGGTTCAACATTTTATCCACACGCATAGAGAATGAGAGTATTTTTGTCACTGAACCTCAGTTTGAGGGGGATCAGTGTCATTTCAGCACCCATTTCACAGCACAGCACACTCTCTAGTGTTGAGCCTGGAACTATATTTCCAGGCTCAATCACTGATGGAATCCACAGTGGACCAGTAGTCAATTATTTATGTCCCAGAGTCAGTAATGTGACAACAATTGCCTCAACTCGACTGTTTGTACGAACAGAAAAAAGCTCCACTGTCCTAAATGACAAGCAACGTCCAATAACTTTACCCCAAAGTGAAGGAAGACAGCCAATTAGTCATTCAAATTGATCAACGTAAATCTATTAGCCGGGAAAATCCCACACAGCTCTGTTCCAAAGATCCAAGAGAGTGCTAAGGATGGATGTTCATGCATTCATCCGTCGGAGTTCTGTTGATAGCAACAGCAGCATGATGCTAGCTGTAGATGGAGGAGTGCAGCCTGGGTATTTCATTTCAGTCCCGCTGCGGCTTATCACGCCCAGATAAATCAATAGTGCTTCAATATTCAAACTGCCTCAGAGACCGGCTTGATTCTAATTGAATTATATTATAAGCCCTCCATTTTCCAAGCTATGAATGTTTTGCAATGTGGGGAAGTGCTGTACTTCCTGATACAATCAACAAGAGATTGGAGATGGTGGAGGATGACAAGGAATAGTTTATTGAAATCAGGCAGGAGATTTTAGTCAACAAATGGCACTTTTGTCTCAACCAGTCATCACCATAACATTCAGCATCACCGACCCCATAATCAGCACCATAACGCCATCAGAATCATCACCATGTTCGTCAGTACCGTCAACGCCGTTATGAGTGTTACGGTTTTCTTCAGTTGAAGGAGAGGAGGACCAAACTGCAGCGTGGTTATTTGTAAACATCTTTAATAAAGATGAAAATTACGAACAGTATACAAAAACAATAAACGTGAAAACCCGGAACAGCCCTATCTGGTGCAAACAATCACAGAGACAGGAACAATCACCCACCAAACACTCAAAGAATATGGCTGCCTAAATATGGTTCCCAATGAGAGACAACGATAAACACCTGCCTCTGATTGAGAACCACTCTAGGCCACCATAGCCTTACCTAGACTACTCTACTAAACACAACCCCATTAATCTACAAAAACCCCTAGACAAGACAAACACATAAATCACCCATGTCACACCCTGGCCTGACCAAAATAATAAAGAAAACACAAAATACTAAGGCCAGGGCGTGACAATGAGCCTACTTTATGACCCCCCCTCACACACACACACACACACACACACACAGTACTTCGTAATGCTCTGTATTTCTAAATCTAAGTGTTTGGTGAGACCAGATATGTTTATGTGTGTGTCTGTCTGTGTGTGTGTGTGTGTGTGTGTGTGTGTGTGTGTGTGTGTGTGTGTGTGTGTGTGTGTGTGTGTGTGTGTGTGTGTGTGTGTGTGTGTGTACAGTGATTAATGTCTGTGCAAGTGTGTGTTGCCGCGTTGATATATCGGTAGGCGGTATTTGCTTTCTCAAAAATCGACACCATTACCTTGTTAATCTCCATCCTTCCTTCTTCAAACCCACTCCTGCTATCCCTCCTGCTTTCTCCAAAACAACATCCCTCCATCCATCAGAGAGAGAGCGAGAGAGAGCGAAAGAGCACCTCCCATCTCTCCGTCGTCACTACCATCGCTGTCGTTTTGTTTCTCCACAGCACATCTCTCCTCACCCAGCTACCTCCCTCCCTCCATCCCTCCTTCTGTCATTCCTTGCCCTCTCCCTCCAATTGTCCCTTCCCTTCGCCTGCTAAAGAGATTTGCATTGATCATTGTTTTCTGTGGGTTCGGCTATATTTGTGGTTAGCCAAGAATGCCGCAATGAAGTATAGGAGACCCGCAGCCGCATAGAGGGAGATAGAGAGAGGGAGATAGGTAGAGAGAGAGAAAGAGAGAGAGAGAGAGAGAGAGAGAGAGAGAGAGAGAGAGAGAGAGAGAGAGAGAGAGAGAGAGAGAGAGAGAGACTATAAGTATTCTGCTATCCAACACCCCAAGGCATTCATTATTATCTCAAGAAAGCAACAACTGCCTGGACAAATAGTCATAGACCTTCTTATTTCAGCACCTATCTCTTTAGACTCTAGAGAGTATGGTAATGAAGAGATGACATGCAGGGAAACAACTAATGGGAACTTCAAATGGTTCGAGTCCAGCTGTTGAAGATTTGTCCAAAGGCCGGAGCTAACACATTTCCTCCCAGAGGTGGGTGGTGCTCACTCAGAAGTAGACAACCATCTAATCCCACCAACCCCTGTCGGTAAACATAGACAGACTCTGTTGCTGTCAAACTGTGACAGGGAACATTTTGGATTTGGTCACATTGAGTACCATCGCCATATGGTTGTAGTTATTTTGGCATTGGAAGGGAGAGAGAGAGATAGAGAGACAGAGACAAAGAGAGAGAGAAGGGATAGAGAGAGAGAAGGGACAGAGACAGAAACAGAGTTGTTAACATATGTTTCCCATGCAAATAAAGCCCATTGAATTGAATTGAATTGAGAGAGAGAGACAGCGAGAGAAGAGATAGAGAGAGGTAGAGAGAGACAGACAGAGAGAGAAAGAGAGAGAGAAGAGAGACAGAGACAGAGAGAGAGACAGAGAGATAGAGAGAGAGGATGAGAGAGAGAAGAGAGACAGAGAGAGAGACAGCGACAGAGACAGAGCGAGACAGAGAGAGGGAGAGGGAGGATGAGAGAGAGATGGAGAGAGAGTGAGAAAAGAAAGCTTATGGGGTCTACAAAAACAAAATGTTATGTTTACGCTGCCCTGTTTTTCTTTCTCTCTCTCCCTCCATCTCCCTCTTTACGCTCTCTCTCTCTATTTCAGAAGTGGGTCAGGACTAATGAGCAGCAGAACAGTTACTTAAAGATGCGCCGGGGACCACTGGAAGGACAATGACCATGGAACCTTCACTCCCTCACTCTCTCCCCTATCTTTCTTTCTCCCCCTTCTCTCTCTCTCTCTCTCTCTCTCCCTTCCTCCTCTCTCACTCCCTCTTTCTCATTCTCAATTCAACTCAAGAGGCTTTATTGATTATTGGGAAACATGTTTACATTGCCAAAGCAAGTGAAATGGATAAGCAAAAGTGAAATAAACAATAAAAAGTGAACAGTAAATATTACACTCACACAAGTTCCAAAAGAATGAAGACATTCCAAATGTTATATTATGTCTATATACAGTGTCTTAACGATGTGCAAATAGTTTAAGTATAAAAGGGAAAATAAATAAACATACATATGGGTTGTATTTATAATGGTGTTTGTTCTTCACTGGTTGCCCTTTTCTTGTGCAAACAGGTCACAAATCTTGCTGCTGTGATGGCACACTGTTATTTCACCCAATAGATATGGGAGTTTATCAAAATTGGATTTGTTTTCAAATTCTTTGTGGGTCTGTGTAATCTGAGGGAAATATGTGTCTCTAATATGGTCATACATTTGGCAGGAGGTTAGGAAGTGCAGCTCAGTTTCCACCTTATGGGCAGTGTGCACATAGCCTGTCTTCTCGTGAGAGCCAGGTCTGCCTACGGCGGCCTCTCTCAATAGCAAGGCTGTGATCACTGAGTCTGTACATAGTCAAAGCTTTCCTTAAATTTGGGTCAGTTACAGTGGTCAGGTATTCTGCCACTGTGTACTCTCTGTTTAGGGCCAAATAGCATTCTAGTTTTTTTGTTAATTCTTTCCAATGTGTGAAGTAATTATCTTTTTGTTTTCTCAGGATTTGGTTGGGTCTAGTTGTGTTGCTGTCCTGGGGCTCTGTTTGTGTTTGTGAACAGAGCCCCAGGACCAGCTTGCTTAAGGAGCTCTTCTCCAGGTTCATCTCTCTGTAGGTGATGGCTTTGTTATGGAAGACTATCGCTGTCTCTCTCCCCCTCTGTCTCTCTCCCCCTCTGTCTCTCTCCCCCTCTGTCTCTCTCCCCCGCTGTCTCTCTCCCTCTCTGTCTCTCTCCCCCTCTGTCTCTCTCCCCCTCTGTCTCTCTCCCCCTCTGTCTCTCTCCCCCGCTGTCTCTCTCCCTCTCTGTCTCTCTCCCCCTCTGTCTCTCTCCCCCGCTGTCTCTCTCCCTCTCTGTCTCTCTCCCCCTCTGTCTCTCTCCCCCTCTGTCTCTCTCCCCCGCTGTCTCCCTCCCTCTCTGTCTCTCCCCCCTCTGTCTCTCTCCCCCTCTGTCTCTCTCCCCCTCTGTCTCTCTCCCCCTATGTCTCTCTCCCCCTCTGTCTCTCTCACCCTCTGTTTCTCTCTCTACATTCCAACCCCAAGTGTTACCTTTTGTAACCTGTTTTTAGTGGAGGGGCGGGGGCATGTGGTTCATATGTGTGAATTGTGTATGTGAAAGCGGTGTGGGGGAGGAGAGGGAGGGGCAGAGAAGGAAGGGAAGCATCTGCTTGGGCTAAAGATGGGTCCCCATGCTTTGCTCTGATTGGCTAAGAGTGTTCGTCATCTATAAAAACAGGCAAAAATATTCATCCCATCTCCATAACAGACAACGATTTGCATTTTTTCATTCATAATGGGTAAATAGTCTAGCTAGCGCTGCATACGTGTTCTGTTGATCCCCCTCGACAAGACAACACCTGCCCATCCTCCAGCACAGTGCCGTTAAATGAGATGAATGCTACAGCAGCCAAGCACCCCGCCACTAAACAAACAACTGTTACTGAGACAAAGGGGCAGGAGGACAGACAGGCGCGCTAATCTGATTTCAGCTGATTTCAGCTTAGATAGCAAAGTAATGGCTGCATTGTTGCCATACCCGGGGAAAATCGGGAGAGTGAGAGAAGGAGGGAGGGATGGAGGGAAATCAATTCACTTCTCTGCCGTCAAGACAAGCGTTCAAGCAGAAGACAAGACAATTCCCCCTCCAATCCACCACTCAACAAACAAGGGACACCCAAGCACCCGCCTCCTTCTCTCTCTCTCCCTCCATCCATCCTCCCCTCCCTCCATCCTCCCCTCCCTCCACCTTTCAAAACAGCATCGCTCAAATCAAAATAAAACCAGCGCAATTCCAATGAACGATGATGACAATCAATAATAATGAAAAAATCTCCCAAAAACACTCAAGTAATTACAATCCATGTGTTTCTTTGTCTGCATCAGTAGCTTATTCTCTGCTTGGCAGCATCCAAATACACGTCTGTGTCAAAGAGAGAGTGTGTAACATCGGCATACAGTACATACAGCTGCAGCAGCAGCAACACAAAGGAAACATGGATTAGCTCCGAGATATTTATATATCATTTAAAGATTTTACACCGTACCTTTTGAATTCTGTCCTTCTTCCATATTCTCTTCCATTGTGTCTGGATTTGTGTCCACTTCGATTTCAATACACAGAAATTTCACAAAGCCTCTCGGTCACAACTGTATAAAGCCTCCTCTCGGCTATGTGTGTGTACAGTGTGAGTGTGTGTTGGGGTGTGTTTTGTCCCCTAGCTGTGAGTTGTGGCGTTGTAGCAGTGAGCAGCTCTTAGGGAAGTCCGCTTTCAGTGTTGTGCCGTCTCTCTCAGACTCTCACTCACACCCCTCCCTCGCTCCTCTCTTTCTCTCTCCGGCACTCACACCCCTCCCTCGTTCCTCTCTCTCTCTCTCTCTCTCTCTCTCTCTCTCTCTCTCTCTCTCTCCGGCACTCACACACCTCCCTCTCTTTCAGCTCTCACTCCCTTCCATCTCTCTCGGACTCTCACACCCGTATCTCTCTCTCTCAGAGCGCGGCAGCCCCTGGTCTCATTCCTTCTGTTCTTCTGAAGACGATCAATTCCTCCTGTCCATGACTAGAAACCACAACACCAGGAAGCACATAACTGGACTGGGAGAGAAAGATCAAACTCCTCTTCCCTTTAAATGTCTTAAGCATCAATATGTTTTTGGAGGAAGGGGTGTAAAGGAGAGACTGATTCCAGGAGGAATGGAAGGAGAAACTCGACTTCCCTGTGACTTTCTTTAAATGGAAATTGGGAACAATACTGCTGAACTGGAACGACAGAATAGGAGGAATGGGCTCGCTACAAGGAGAAAGACATAAGCAGGTGTTCAGCCATAAAAACAAGGGACTGAGGGTTTGTATTAGAAGCAGGATGGTGGAAGCAGCAGCAGCCCGGCACACTGTGAGCAGATGGAGGGGTGTAACCAGCCCAACAGCCACTCTACCTCTCACCCTCCTCTCCCACCAAACACCCCTGTTTATTAGAGTAAATGGAAGAGCCCGCCAGTCAGCCTGGGCTTAAGTTATGCTGCACCGACTAGTGAAAGGAAGAGGATATATGTTTTTACCTTCTGATATTTAATAATGCCTTTTTTCATTCCTGTGTTGGGCTTGGATGGAAGCATGTCTGTGTTTTGTCACAAAGATATACAATGCGGGGCCTCCCGGGTGGCGCAGTGCCACCAGAGACTCTGGGTTCGAGTCCAGGCTCTGTCGTAACCGGCCGCGACCGGGAGGTCCATGGGGCGACGCACAATTGGCCTAGCGTCGTCCGGGTTAGGGAGGGTTTGGCCGGTAGGGATATCCTTGTCTCATCGCGCACTAGCGACTCCTGTGGCGGGCGCGTACGGTGTTTCCTCCGACACATTGGTGCGGCTGGCTTCCGTGTTGGATGCGCGCTGCGTTAAGCAGTGTGGCTTGGTTGGGTTGTGTTTCGGAGGACGCATGGTTCTCGACCTTCGTCTCTCCCGAGGCCGTACGGGAGTTGTAGCGATGAGACAAGTCAGTAACTACTTATAATTGGATACCATGAAATTGGGGAGAAAAAGGGGGTTAAAAAAAAACACAAAAAATATATACAGTGCTATGGCTCTCGAGGAACCCTTTTCTCACACACACACACACACACACTAGTGATAGGGGAAAATATCGATACAATTACATATTATTTTGGACAATATTATATCGATACTTTGACTCCAAGTATTGATGAGATCTCTCTGTTGTTGCTAACTAAAGGCTTTAGTCTCAGAGAAGGTTAGTCATCAGACAGGTCCCTCTTGCAAAAAAGGTTGTATCTCAATGAGACAAACCTTTATAAAGGTTAAATGACAACAATTGATCACTGGTTACACCTAGATCGATTTGAGTTGTGTATCTCCACTCTGCCTCGTTCCCCAGCACCCCAGCCAATACTACCGAGGGCTACTGTCTGTACGAGGCACTGATTGGTTATGGTTGGCGAGTACAATCAGGGCTGGACACAGCACTAATCAGTCACACTGCTCTGGCCAACAGCCAACACACACACACACACACACACACACACACACACACACACACACACACACACACACACACACACACACACACACACACACAACACACACACACACACACACACACACACACACACACACACACACACACACACACACACACACACACACACACAAACACACACACACACACACACACACACACACACACACACACACACACACACACACACAAACACACAAACACACACACACACACACACACACACACACACACACACACACACACACACACACACACACACACACAAACACACACACACACACACACACACACACACACACACAAACACACACACACACACACGTGCACATTGAGATAAGACCTGCAGCCAAATCAATGATCTCTCAATCAATCAATATTAGCAATTGGCGTTAAATGATGACAATAGAACGGTGACAAAGAAACACGTTAAAGGTGACGGCACATGATGATAAAAATGATGAAAATGCAAATGATGAATCGAGGTCATTATTAGAACACACACAGGTGAAATAAACCATAGCCGTCTTTCACTGCTGTGTGAATCTGATCCTGTTCATTGTCTATGCTGTCAGCAGCAGTGGCACGTCCACGTAAAGACAAGTGGGAGACCTGAGCACAACTCTGCTCTGGCTGCAGGAACTGAACGGAGGCAGTGGTAATCACGGCGCGCGTCGCTCTGCACGCAGGTACAACAGCCTAGCAACGACAGCACGAGCTGCGCGCCTGGCGACGGCGGTGAGTTGTGATGTGGCGGCCGCCGCCCGAGATGAAAATGACTGGCTGCAGTCAGCGAGGTCGTTAACAATGTAGCGGCTATAGAAGCGAGGGCCTTTCACGGCTACTAGATAGGAGCGAAGACGACTCTTTCTCAATTCATCTTCTCTTGCATCGTCTCATCTCGCATCCTTCTCCAAATGCTTTGGAGGAGAAAGTCCTCCAATACAATTGAGAAGGAAGAGAGGAGATAGAATGCAAGGGATCACAGAATGACAAATTGAGATTGAGCCGCAGACTCCAGAGAAAAGCAGTGCAGCTGATAATAATTGTGTGCAAGTAGTGCCAGAGCAAAGTTTATCTGGGCAGAGGAGGAGTGAGGAGTGACCCTGCATCAGGTGTGGTCTGAGGGGAGTGTAGAGCTCACGTTGATGAAAGACACTGTAGATAGGAATACGGAGTGGATGTGGAATCAGATACGGTTGGGCTTGGGTTGACAGCTGACTGAAGATCTCAGGACTGAATCAGATACGGTTGGGTTGACAGCTGACTGAAGATCTCAGGACTGAATCAGATACGGTTGGGTTGACAGCTGACTGAAGATCTCAGGACTGAATCAGATACGGTTGGGCTTGGGTTGACAGCTGACTGAAGATCTCAGGACTGAATCAGATACGGTTGGGCTTGGGTTGACAGCTGATAGAAGATCTCAGGACTGAATCAGATATGGTTGGGCTTGGGTTGACAGCTGACTGAAGAACTCAGGACTGAATCAGATACGGTTGGGCTTGGGCTGACAGCTGACTGAAGATCTCAGGACTGAATCAGATATGGTTGGGCTTGGGTTGACAGCTGACTGAAGAACTCAGGACTGAATCAGATACGGTTGGGCTTGGGCTGACAGCTGACTGAAGATCTCAGGACTGAATCAGATACGGTTGGGCTTGGGTTGACAGCTGACTGAAGAACTCAGGACTGAATCAGATACGGTTGGGCTTGGGTTGACAGCTGACTGAAGAACTCAGGACTGAATCAGATACGGTTGGGCTTGGGTTGACAGCTGACTGAAGAACTCAGGACTGAATCAGATACGGTTGGGCTTGGGTTGACAGCTGACTGAAGAACTCAGGACTGAATCAAATACGGTTGGGCTTGGGTTGACAGCTGACTGAAGAACTCAGGACTGAATCAGATACGGTTGTGCTTGGGTTGACAGCTGACTGAAGAACTCAGGACTGAATCAGATACGGTTGGGCTTGGGTTGACAGCTGACTGAAGAACTCAGGACTGAATCAGATACGGTTGAGCTTGGGCTGACAGCTGATAGAAGATCTCAGGACTGAATCAGATACGGTTGGGCTTGGGTTGACAGCTGACTGAAGAACTCAGGACTGAATCAGATACGGTTGGGCTTGGGTTGACAGCTGACTGAAGAACTCAGGACTGAATCAGATACGGTTGGGCTTGGGCTGACAGCTGATAGAAGATCTCAGGACTGAATCAGATACGGTTGGGCTTGGGTTGACAGCTGACTGAAGATCTCAGGACTGAATCAGATCATCCAGATGCACAAGGCAGATACTCTAGACGTATAAGATATAGAAGAACGATACTGAAATACTGATACTACAGATACTACAGATCTGGAAGTAAGCCATGTGCTTTCGTGTAGAATTCAAGTGACAGGAATGTAGGTCTACTGCGCCAATGAACAACGACAGATGAAAAAAAAAATGTTTTGTGACACTCACAGTGCAGAACTTTTAGTTATTTTGATACTTATGCTATGAACCAGCCACTTATCTGGCCATTACTATGCTATTAATGTCTCTAATCTCAGCATCTCGCGCATACTAATCAGACAATGGGGAGCTGCGCCATGACAACCTGAGAGACGCGCTGTAATTGGCTAAAATGGCAGAGAGGTTGAGTTTCTGAGAACATAGGGCCAGGATGGATGACTCATACCACAGGTCTGGAGGTAGGCCCGCACGCACGCACGCCCACACACACTACTGCTTCTGTATCAAAAATAGGTCAAATACAAAAAAAGTAGCCAAGCAGTATAGTTCTGAACAAGACAGTGTTCCAACGACAAAACAATCAAATCTTCTCTACCATACAAGTTGTAATTTTCTCAAGAGACACATTACTGAAACCAAGACACAGACTCAACATACTGATAGCCTAGAATATGTCATGTAATCATTCTGAATATATGCCATACAGATGAATTATGAATTCCTTATTTGGTTAATTGTACATTATTGAACATTGCTTACCTCTAGGACCTAGGTTATTAAATAGCAGCATAATTGTTGTTTTACATGAGGGCTATAGAAGGTTGACAAACAGTACTATGCAGAGACTGTATTGGCTCTAACATGGGTGGAAGACTTCTATGTACAGTTGAATAGTTGTGAGTATGTATGTTACTATGTACTTCAGGACTAATAGTTGTGAGTATGTATGTTACTATGTACTTTAGGACTAGTAGTTGTGAGTATGTATGTTACTATGTACTTTAGGACTAATAGTTGTGAGTATGTATGTTACTATGTACTTTAGGACTATAAATTGTGAGAATGTGTGTTACTATGTACTTTAGGACTAATAGTTGTGAGTATGCATGTTACTATGTACTTTAGGACTAATAGTTGTGAGTATGTATGTTACTATGTACTTTAGGACTAATAGTTGTGAGTATGTATGTTACTATGTACTTTAGGACTAATAGTTGTGAGTATGTATGTTACTATGTACTTTAGGACTAATAGTTGTGAGTATGTATGTTACTATGTACTTTAGGACTAATAGTTGTGAGTATGTATGTTACTATGTACTTTAGGACTAGTAGTTGTGAGTATGTATGTTACTATGTACTTTAGGACTAATAGTTGTGAGTATGTATGTTACTATGTACTTTAGGACTAATAGTTGTGAGTATGTAGGATAATAGTTACTGTTACTATGTACTTTAGGACTAGTAGTTGTGAGTATGTATGTTACTATGTACTTTAGGACTAATAGTTGTGAGTATGTATGTTACTATGTACTTTAGGACTATAAGTATGTATGTTACTATGTACTTTAGGACTAATAGTGTGTATGTTACTATGTACTTTAGGACTAATAGTTGTGAGTATGCATGTTACTATGTACTTTAGGACTAATAGTTGTGAGTATGTATGTTACTATGTACTTTAGGACTAATAGTTGTGTAGTATGTATGTTACTATGTACTTTAGGACTAATAGTTGTGAGTATGTATGTTACTATGTACTTTAGGACTAATAGTTGTGAGTATGTATGTTACTATGTACTTTAGGACTAATAGTTGTGAGTATGTATGTTACTATGTACTTTAGGACTAATAGTTGTGAGTATGTATGTTACTATGTATTTCAGGGTTAATAGTTGTGAGTATGTATGTTACTATGTACTTTAGGACTAATAGTTGTGAGTATGCATGTTACTATGTACTTTAGGACTAATAGTTGTGAGTATGCATGTTACTATGTACTTTAGGACTAATAGTTGTGAGTATGTATGTTACTATGTACTTTAGTGATGTTTGTGAGTGTGCGTGTGTGTGTGCGTGGTTGTGTGCGTGTGCGTGTGTGTGTGTGTGTGTAGCCTAGTCTAATAGTATATTTGGATGCTTTGTATTGATCCTGAAAGCAACCAGGTGGTGTGATGGTTGTTGTGGGCGTATCACTCTGCTTGCTCTGCTACCGACTTCCTATCTCCTAGACACACCACTTCAATCACGCCGTCTCTTTCCAGACTGATGCACCTTCTTGAATCTATTACAGGCTACAAAAAACACGTCTCCATTTCTCTCTGACATATTCAAGAGTTCATATATCTAAACATTTCATAGAGGAATGTGTCTTCATCTAAGCACTCCCCCCTCCAATTGCAGCAGAGAGAGAGAGAGACAGAGACAGGGACAGAGACAGAGACAGAGAGAGAGAGAGAGACAGAGAGAGAGAGAGAGAGAGAGAGAGAGAGAGAGAGGGGGAGAGAGAGAGACAGAGACACAGAGAGAGAGAGAGAGAGACAGAGAGACAGAGAGAGAGAGAGAGAGAGAGAGAGAGAGGGGGGAGAGAGAGAGGCAGAGACACAGAGAGAGAGAGAGAGAGAGAGAGAGAGAGAGAGAGAGAGAGAGAGAGAGAGAGACAGAGAGAGAGAGAGACAGAGACAGAGACAGAGACAGAGAGAGAGAGAGAGACAGAGAGAGAGAGAGAGAGAGAGAGAGAGAGAGAGAGACAGAAAGAGACAGAGAGACAGAGAGACAGAGAGAGAGAGAGAGAGAGAGAGAGAGAGAGACAGAGAGAGACAGAGAGATAGAGAGAACCAAAAGCACCCATAGGATTCCCCTAGCAGAGGCGGTTCATTGCTCAAACGGATTGCTGGGAGCAGAGGAGTGTTGAAGTGACAGAATCGGGACTGCCGACCTGCGTAGCCTATCCATTATAGAGAGGCTGGAGTGGTGCACAGACTAGAGCAGCACCCCACAGAAAACACAGGCTCAGAGAGAGACAGACATTTTAGATTCCACAAGCTATTTCCATTGTAAACAACTGGTGGTAGATTCTGTGTATGTGTTTATGTGTGGGGAAACACAGGCTCACAACATTTCAGGGGGGTGAAATGTTTAGGAGTGTTCTGATAAAAAATATATTGTGTGTAGAACAGGAATGACTGTCTACGTAGAACAGAATGCAATGTACCTAATCAAGTCAGCTCTGGACATTCCATTTCTATCTTCACTCTGAGGATTTTATTTTGAACGTCCTGGACATTTCAGCAAACCGAATGAACAACTTGAATGTTGCTAGTTTACATGAGAGCGGAAGCTATTAACATAAATCTGCAAGCTATTCACAAGCACGGAAGTGTGTATGTTTACATATTAAGACACACACCTTTGGTTGATATGATGAAAATCCTGGCGATGCTTCAAAACCATTTGTGAACATAAGAAACTTACCGAATGAATAAACAAAGCACATTCTCTACGATTTTCAGTAAGAAATTTAGTCAGAAGTATCGCAACTTGTTCTTTAACAGAGAAGTAAGTCAGAGAGCTGTTCATTTCACTTTCAAGATGGCAGATGAAAGATTTCTCCAGTGGTGCCGGGTTGTACTTCTCAGCTCGAGCCGCCACATATATCTGACTACAGTGTATGCAGTGACTACAGTACATCTGACTACAGTACATGCAGTGACTACAGTACATCTGACTACAGTACATGCAGTGAAATGAATATGTGTCTGTGAGGGCAAAGGCACTGATTTATTCACAGACAAGACAAAGCCATGTCACATGATAGCATGAAGGACGCCAAAGGTAGTGGACATTGTCTCCTACTGAGTCTGCACAGTGGCACAGAGGAGGCTGGTGGGAGGAGCTATAGGAGGACAGGCTCATTGTCATGGCTGGAATGGAATCAATGGAACGGAGTTAAACATGTGCTTTCCATATGTTTGATTTGCTTGCTACCATAAGATGCATTCCAGTCCAGCCTCCCCTGCAGTAGCAGTGACATATTAAGTAGAGTTATATGCATATTTACAGTATGTGTATAACAGGTACTACAAATATCTTATTTGTTTAAGTGAATTAACACAAACAACCCAATAAATAACTATAAATGCTAACCCAAACAAAATAATTAAAACATGGAATTAGCATTTTAGTAGCATCCCTCATCTACTGTATATATAAGTGTATCTCACACCCACTATGAATTGGGTATTCCCATCGGCACTAGCCTAAAGAAATGGAGGACGGATGGGGGAATTCTCCTCTTCTCTAATATACTGTATACTTGTGTGAC